>NW_026061069.1:0-35661 GCF_929443795.1 Astur gentilis
TCTGCCGAGAGCGAGCACCGTGACATGCTGAGTCTCTGGGAAAGCAGAGATCCCCAAAGCTGTTGTGCCTGTGGATAGGCTGCAGAGGGATAGTGAAAAACTGCATTAGTTTTCAGGGCTGGCACCTTCCCTGTGGGAGAAGGAGCCGTAAGTTTGCCTTTTCAGAAAAAAGCTTCTGCCGAGAGCGAGCACCGTGACATGCTGAGTCTCTGGGAAAGCAGAGATCCCCAAAAGCTGTTGTGCCTGTGGATAGGCTGCAGAGGGATAGTGAATACCAGCAAGATTTTTCAGGGCTGGCACCTTCCCTGTGGGAGAAGGAGCCGTAAGTTTGCCTTTTCAGAAAAAAGCTTCTGCCGAGAGCGAGCACCGTGACATGCTGAGTCTCTGGGAAAGCAGAGATCCCCAAAGCTGTTGTGCCTGTGGATAGGCTCGCAGAGGGATAGTGAAAAACTGCATTAGTTTTCAGGGCTGGCACCCTTCCCTGTGGGGAGAAGGAGCCGTAAGATTGCCTTTTCAGAAAAAGCTTCTGCCGAGAGCGAGCACCGTGACATGCTGAGTCTCTGGGAAAGCAGAGATCCCCAAAGCTGTTGTGCCTGTGGATAGGCTGCAGAGGGATAGTGAAAAACTGCATTAGTTTTCAGGGGCTGGCACCTTCCCTGTGGGAGAAGGAGCCGTAAGTTTTGCCTTTTCAGAAAAAAGCTTCTGCCGAGAGCGAGCACCGTGACATGCTGAGTCTCTGGGAAAGCAGAGATCCCAAAAGCTGTTGTGCCTGTGGATAGGCTGCAGAGGGATAGTGAATACCAGCAAGATTTTTTCAGGGCTGGCACCTTCCCTGTGGGAGAAGGAGCCGTAAGTTTGCCTTTTCAGAAAAAAGCTTCTGCCGAGAGCGAGCACCGTGACATGCTGAGTCTCTGGGAAGCAGAGATCCCAAAAGCGGTTGTGCCTGTGGATAGGCTGCAGAGGGATAGTGAAAAACTGCATTAGTTTTCAGGGCTGGCACCTTCCCTGTGGGAGAAGGAGCCCGTAAGTTTGCCTTTTCAGAAAAAAGCTTCTGCCGAGAGCGAGCACCGTGACATGCTGAGTCTCTGGGAAAGCAGAGATCCCCAAAGCTGTTGTGCCTGTGGATAGGCTGCAGAGGGATAGTGAATACCAGCAAGATTTTTCAGGGCTGGCACCTTCCCTGTGGGAGAAGGAGCCGTAAGTTTGCCTTTTCAGAAAAAAGCTTCTGCCGAGAGCGAGCACCGTGACATGCTGAGTCTCTGGGAAAGCAGAGATCCCCAAAGCTGTTGTGCCTGTGGATAGGCTGCAGAGGGATAGTGAAAAACTGCATTAGTTTTCAGGGCTGGCACCTTCCCTGTGGGAGAAGGAGCCGTAAGTTTGCCTTTTCAGAAAAAAGCTTCTGCCGAGAGCGAGCACCGTGACATGCTGAGTCTCTGGGAAAGCAGAGATCCCCAAAGCTGTTGTGCCTGTGGATAGGCTGCAGAGGGATAGTGAAAAACTGCATTAGTTTTCAGGGCTGGCACCTTCCCTGTGGGAGAAGGAGCCGTAAGTTTGCCTTCTCAGAAAAAAGCTTCTGCCGAGAGCGAGCACCGTGACATGCTGAGTCTCTGGGAAAGCAGAGATCCCAAAAGCTGTTGTGCCTGTGGATAGGCTGCAGAGGGATAGTGAAAAACTGCATTAGTTTTCAGGGCTGGCACCTTCCCTGTGGGAGAAGGAGCCGTAAGTTTGCCTTTTCAGAAAAAAAGCTTCTGCCGAGAGCGAGCACCGTGACATGCTGAGTCTCTGGGAAAGCAGAGATCCCAAAAGCTGTTGTGCCTGTGGATAGGCTGCAGAGGGATAGTGAAAAACTGCATTAGTTTTCAGGGCTGGCACCTTCCTGTGGGAGAAGGAGCCGTAAGTTTGCCTTCTCAGAAAAAAGCTTCTGCCGAGAGCGAGCACCGTGACATGCTGAGTCTCTGGGAAAGCAGAGATCCCCAAAGCTGTTGTGCCTGTGGATAGGCTGCAGAGGGATAGTGAAAAACTGCATTAGTTTTCAGGGCTGGCACCTTCCCTGTGGGAGAAGGAGCCGTAAGTTTGCCTTTTCAGAAAAAAGCTTCTGCCGAGAGCGAGCACCGTGACATGCTGAGTCTCTGGAAAGCAGAGATCCCAAAAGCTGTTGTGCCTGTGGATAGGCTGCAGAGGGATAGTGAAAAACTGCATTAGTTTTCAGGGCTGGCACCTTCCCTGTGGGGAGAAGGAGCCGTAAGTTTGCCTTTTCAGAAAAAGCTTCTGCCGAGAGCGAGCACCGTGACATGCTGAGTCTCTGGGAAAGCAGAGATCCCCAAAGCTGTTGTGCCTGTGGATAGGCTGCAGAGGGATAGTGAAAAACTGCATTAGTTTTCAGGGCTGGCACCTTCCCTGTGGGAGAAGGAGCCGTAAGTTTGCCTTCTCAGAAAAAAGCTTCTGCCGAGAGCGAGCACCGTGACATGCTGAGTCTCTGGGAAAGCAGAGATCCCAAAAGCTGTTGTGCCTGTGGAATAGGCTGCAGAGGGATAGTGAAAAACTGCATTAGTTTTCAGGGCTGGCACCTTCCCTGAGGGGAGAAGGAGCCGTAAGTTTGCCTTCTCAGAAAAAAGCTTCTGCCGAGAGCGAGCACCGTGACATGCTGAGTCTCTGGGAAAGCAGAGATCCCCAAAGCTGTTGTGCCTGTGGATAGGCTGCAGAGGGATAGTGAAAAACTGCATTAGTTTTCAGGGCTGGCACCTTCCCTGTGGGAGAAGGAGCCGTAAGTTTGCCTTTTCAGAAAAAAGCTTCTGCCGAGAGCGAGCACCGTGACATGCTGAGTCTCTGGGAAAGCAGAGATCCCAAAAGCTGTTGTGCCTGTGGATAGGCTGCAGAGGGATAGTGAAAAACTGCATTAGTTTTCAGGGCTGGCACCTTCCCTGTGGGAGAAGGAGCCGTAAGTTTGCCTTTTCAGAAAAAAGCTTCTGCCGAGAGCGAGCACCGTGACATGCTGAGTCTCTGGGAAAGCAGAGATCCCCAAAGCTGTTGTGCCTGTGGATAGGCTGCAGAGGGATAGTGAAAAACTGCATTAGTTTTCAGGGCTGGCACCTTCCCTGTGGGAGAAGGAGCCGTAAGTTTGCCTTTTCAGAAAAAAGCTTCTGCCGAGAGCGAGCACCGTGACATGCTGAGTCTCTGGGAAAGCAGAGATCCCCAAAGCTGTTGTGCTGTGGATAGGCTGCAGAGGGATAGTGAATACCAGCAAGATTTTTCGGGGGCTGGCACCTTCCCTGTGGGAGAAGGAGCCGTAAGTTTGCCTTTTCAGAAAAAAGCTTCTGCCGAGAGCGAGCACCGTGACATGCTGAGTCTCTGGGAAAGCAGAGATCCCCAAAGCTGTTGTGCCTGTGGATAGGCTGCAGAGGGATAGTGAAAAACTGCATTAGTTTTCAGGGCTGGCACCTTCCCTGTGGGAGAAGGAGCCGTAAGTTTGCCTTTTCAGAAAAAAGCTTCTGCCGAGAGCGAGCACCGTGACATGCTGAGTCTCTGGAAAGCAGAGATCCCCAAAGCTGTTGTGCCTGTGGATAGGCTGCAGAGGGATAGTGAAAAACTGCATTAGTTTTCAGGGCTGGCACCTTCCCTGTGGGAGAAGGAGCCGTAAGATTGCCTTTTCAGAAAAAAAGCTTCTGCCGAGAGCGAGCACCGTGACATGCTGAGTCTCTGGGAAAGCAGAGGATCCCCAAAGCTGTTGTGCCTGTGGATAGGCTGCAGAGGGATAGTGAATACCAGCAAGATCTTTCAGGGCTGGCACCTTCCCTGTGGAGAAGGAGCCGTAAGTTTGCCTTTTCAGAAAAAAGCTTCTGCCGAGAGCGAGCACCGTGACATGCTGAGTCTCTGGGAAAGCAGAGATCCCAAAAGCTGTTGTGCCTGTGGATAGGCTGCAGAGGGATAGTGAAAACCTGCCTTGGTTTTCAGGGCTGGCACCTTCCCTGTGGGAGAAGGAGCCGTAAGTTTGCCTTTTCAGAAAAAAGCTTCTGCCGAGAGCGAGCACCGTGACATGCTGAGTCTCTGGGAAAGCAGAGATCCCAAAAGCTGTTGTGCCTGTGGATAGGCTGCAGAGGGATAGTGAAAAACTGCATTAGTTTTCAGGGCTGGCCACCTTCCCTGTGGGAGAAGGAGCCGTAAGTTTGCCTTTTCAGAAAAAAGCTTCTGCCGAGAGCGAGCCACCGTGACATGCTGAGTCTCTGGGAAAGCAGAGATCCCCAAAGCTGTTGTGCCTGTGGATAGGCTGCAGAGGGATAGTGAAAAACTGCATTAGTTTTCAGGGCTGGCACCTTCCCTGTGGGAGAAGGAGCCGTAAGTTTGCCTTCTCAGAAAAAAGCTTCTGCCGAGAGCGAGCACCGTGACATGCTGAGTCTCTGGGAAAGCAGAGATCCCAAAAGCTGTTGTGCCTGTGGATAGGCTGCAGAGGGATAGTGAAAAACTGCATTAGTTTTCAGGGCTGGCACCTTCCCTGTGGGAGAAGGAGCCGTAAGTTTGCCTTCTCAGAAAAAAGCTTCTGCCGAGAGCGAGCACCGTGACATGCTGAGTCTCTGGGAAAGCAGAGATCCCCAAAGCTGTTGTGCCTGTGGATAGGCTGCAGAGGGATAGTGAAAAACTGCATTAGTTTTCAGGGCTGGCACCTTCCCTGTGGGAGAAGGAGCCGTAAGTTTGCCTTTTCAGAAAAAAGCTTCTGCCGAGAGCGAGCACCGTGACATGCTGAGTCTCTGGGAAAGCAGAGATCCCAAAAGCTGTTGTGCCTGTGGATAGGCTGCAGAGGGATAGTGAAAAACTGCATTAGTTTTCAGGGCTGGCACCTTCCCTGGTGGAGAAGGAGCCGTAAGTTTGCCTTCTCAGAAAAAAGCTTCTGCCGAGAGCGAGCACCGTGACATGCTGAGTCTCCTGGGAAAGCAGAGATCCCCAAAGCTGTTGTGCCTGTGGATAGGCTGCAGAGGGATAGTGAAAAACTGCATTAGTTTTCAGGGCTGGCACCTTCCCTGTGGGAGAAGGAGCCGTAGGTTTGCCTTTTCAGAAAAAAGCTTCTGCCGAGAGCGAGCACCGTGACATTGCTGAGTCTCTGGGGAAAGCAGAGATCCCAAAAGCTGTTGTGCCTGTGGATAGGCTGCAGAGGGATAGTGAAAAACTGCATTAGTTTTCAGGGCTGGCACCTACCCCTGTGGGAGAAGGAGCCGTAAGTTTGCCTTTTCAGAAAAAAGCTTCTGCCGAGAGCGAGCACCGTGACATGCTGAGTCTCTGGGAAAGCAGAGATCCCCAAAGCTGTTGTGCCTGTGGATAGGCTGCAGAGGGATAGTGAAAAACTGCATTAGTTTTCAGGGCTGGCACCTTCCCTGTGGGAGAAGGAGCCGTAAGTTTGCCTTCTCAGAAAAAAGCTTCTGCCGAGAGCGAGCACCGTGACATGCTGAGTCTCTGGGAAAGCAGAGATCCCCAAAGCTGTTGTGCCTGTGGATAGGCTGCAGAGGGATAGTGAATACCAGCAAGATTTTTTCAGGGCTGGCACCTTCCCTGTGGGAGAAGGAGCCGTAAGTTTGCCTTTTCAGAAAAAGCTTCTGCCGAGAGCGAGCACCGTGACATGCTGAGTCTCTGGGAAAGCAGAGATCCCCAAAGCTGTTGTGCCTGTGGATAGGCTGCAGAGGGATAGTGAAAAACTGCATTAGTTTTCAGGGCTGGCACCTTCCCTGTGGGAGAAGGAGCCGTAAGTTTGCCTTCTCAGAAAAAAGCTTCTGCCGAGAGCGAGCACCGTGACATGCTGAGTCTCTGGGAAAGCAGAGATCCCAAAAGCTGTTGTGCCTGTGGATAGGCTGCAGAGGGATAGTGAAAAACTGCATTAGTTTTCAGGGCTGGCACCTTCCCTGTGGGAGAAGGAGCCGTAAGTTTGCCTTTTCAGAAAAAAGCTTCTGCCGAGAGCGAGCACCGTGACATGCTGAGTCTCTGGGAAAGCAGAGATCCCCAAAGCTGTTGTGCCTGTGGATAGGCTGCAGAGGGATAGTGAAAAACTGCATTAGTTTTCAGGGCTGGCACCTTCCCTGTGGGAGAAGGAGCCGTAAGTTTGCCTTTTCAGAAAAAAGCTTCTGCCGAGAGCGAGCACCGTGACATGCTGAGTCTCTGGGAAAGCAGAGATCCCCAAAGCTGTTGTGCCTGTGGATAGGCTGCAGAGGGATAGTGAAAAACTGCATTAGTTTTCAGGGCTGGCACCTTCCCTGTGGGAGAAGGAGCCGTAAGTTTGCCTTTTCAGAAAAAAGCTTCTGCCGAGAGCGAGCACCGTGACATGCTGAGTCTCTGGGAAAGCAGAGATCCCCAAAGCTGTTGTGCCTGTGGATAGGCTGCAGAGGGATAGTGAAAAACTGCATTAGTTTTCAGGGGCTGGCACCTTCCCTGTGGGGAGAAGGAGCCGTAAGTTTGCCTTTTCAGAAAAAAGCTTCTGCCGAGAGCGAGCACCGTGACATGCTGAGTCTCTGGGAAAGCAGAGATCCCCAAAGCTGTTGTGCCTGTGGATAGGCTGCAGAGGGATAGTGAATACCAGCAAGATTTTTCAGGGCTGGCACCTTCCCTGTGGGAGAAGGAGCCGTAAGTTTGCCTTTTCAGAAAAAAGCTTCTGCCGAGAGCGAGCACCGTGACATGCTGAGTCTCTGGGAAAGCAGAGATCCCCAAAGCTGTTGTGCCTGTGGATAGGCTGCAGAGGGATAGTGAAAAACTGCATTAGTTTTCAGGGCTGGCACCTTCCCTGTGGGAGAAGGAGCCGTAAGTTTGCCTTTTCAGAAAAAAGCTTCTGCCGAGAGCGAGCACCGTGACATGCTGAGTCTCTGGGAAAGCAGAGATCCCAAAAGCTGTTGTGCCTGTGGATAGGCTGCAGAGGGATAGTGAAAAACTGCATTAGTTTTCAGGGCTGGGCACCTTCCCTGTGGGAGAAGGAGCCGTAAGTTTGCCTTTTCAGAAAAAAGCTTCTGCCGAGAGCGAGCACCGTGACATGCTGAGTCTCTGGGAAAGCAGAGATCCCCAAAGCTGTTGTGCCTGTGGATAGGCTGCAGAGGGATAGTGAAAAACTGCATTAGTTTTCAGGGCTGGCACCTTCCCTGTGGGAGAAGGAGCCGTAAGTTTGCCTTCTCAGAAAAAAGCTTCTGCCGAGAGCGAGCACCGTGACATGCTGAGTCTCTGGGAAAGCAGAGATCCCCAAAGCTGTTGTGCCTGTGGATAGGCTGCAGAGGGATAGTGAAAAAACTGCATTAGTTTTCAGGGCTGGCACCTTCCCTGTGGGAGAAGGAGCCGTAAGTTTGCCTTTCAGAAAAAAGCTTCTGCCGAGAGCGAGCACCGTGACATGCTGAGTCTCTGGGAAGCAGAGATCCCCAAAGCTGTTGTGCCTGTGGATAGGCTGCAGAGGGATAGTGAAAAACTGCATTAGTTTTCAGGGCTGGCACCTTCCCTGTGGGAGAAGGAGCCGTAAGTTTGCCTTTTCAGAAAAAAGCTTCTGCCGAGAGCGAGCACCGTGACATGCTGAGTCTCTGGGAAAGCAGAGATCCCAAAAGCTGTTGTGCCTGTGGATAGGCTGCAGAGGGATAGTGAAAAACTGCATTAGTTTTCAGGGCTGGCACCTTCCCTGTGGGAGAAGGAGCCGTAAGTTTGCCTTTTCAGAAAAAAGCTTCTGCCGAGAGCGAGCACCGTGACATGCTGAGTCTCTGGGAAAGCAGAGATCCCCAAAGCTGTTGTGCCTGTGGATAGGCTGCAGAGGGATAGTGAAAAACTGCATTAGTTTTCAGGGCTGGCACCTTCCCTGTGGGAGAAGGAGCCGTAAGTTTGCCTTTTCAGAAAAAAGCTTCTGCCGAGAGCGAGCACCGTGACATGCTGAGTCTCTGGGAAAGCAGAGATCCCCAAAGCTGTTGTGCCTGTGGATAGGCTGCAGAGGGATAGTGAATACCAGCAAGATTTTTCAGGGCTGGCACCTTCCCTGTGGGAGAAGGAGCCGTAAGTTTGCCTTTTCAGAAAAAGCTTCTGCCGAGAGCGAGCACCGTGACATGCTGAGTCTCTGGGAAAGCAGAGATCCCCAAAGCTGTTGTGCCTGTGGATAGGCTGCAGAGGGATAGTGAAAAACTGCATTAGTTTTCAGGGCTGGCACCTTCCCTGTGGGAGAAGGAGCCGTAAGTTTGCCTTTCAGAAAAAAGCTTCTGCCGAGAGCGAGCACCGTGACATGCTGAGTCTCTGGGAAAGCAGAGATCCCCAAAGCTGTTGTGCCTGTGGATAGGCTGCAGAGGGATAGTGAAAAACTGCATTAGTTTTCAGGGCTGGCACCTTCCCTGTGGGAGAAGGAGCCGTAAGTTTGCCTTTTCAGAAAAAAGCTTCTGCCGAGAGCGAGCACCGTGACATGCTGAGTCTCTGGGAAAGCAGAGATCCCAAAAGCTGTTGTGCCTGTGGATAGGCTGCAGAGGGATAGTGAATACCAGCAAGATTTTTCAGGGCTGGCACCTTCCCTGTGGGAGAAGGAGCCGTAAGTTTGCCTTTTCAGAAAAAGCTTCTGCCGAGAGCGAGCACCGTGACATGCTGAGTCTCTGGGAAAGCAGAGATCCCCAAAGCTGTTGTGCCTGTGGATAGGCTGCAGAGGGATAGTGAAAAACTGCATTAGTTTTCAGGGCTGGCACCTTCCCTGTGGGAGAAGGAGCCGTAAGTTTGCCTTTTCAGAAAAAAGCTTCTGCCGAGAGCGAGCACCGTGACATGCTGAGTCTCTGGGAAAGCAGAGATCCCAAAAGCTGTTGTGCCTGTGGATAGGCTGCAGAGGGATAGTGAATACCAGCAAGATCTTTCAGGCTGGCACCTTCCCTGTGGGAGAAGGAGCCGTAAGTTTGCCTTTTCAGAAAAAAGCTTCTGCCGAGAGCGAGCACCGTGACATGCTGAGTCTCTGGGAAAGCAGAGATCCCAAAAGCTGTTGTGCCTGTGGATAGGCTGCAGAGGGATAGTGAAAAACTGCATTAGTTTTCAGGGCTGGCACCTTCCCTGTGGGAGAAGGAGCCGTAAGTTTGCCTTTTCAGAAAAAAGCTTCTGCCGAGAGCGAGCACCGTGACATGCTGAGTCTCTGGGAAAGCAGAGATCCCCAAAGCTGTTGTGCCTGTGGATAGGCTGCAGAGGGATAGTGAAAAAACTGCATTAGTTTTCAGGGCTGGCACCTTCCCTGTGGGAGAAGGAGCCGTAAGTTTGCCTTTTCAGAAAAAAGCTTCTGCCGAGAGCGAGCACCGTGACATGCTGAGTCTCTGGGAAAGCAGAGATCCCAAAAGCTGTTGTGCCTGTGGATAGGCTGCAGAGGGATAGTGAAAAACTGCATTAGTTTTTCAGGGCTGGCACCTTCCCTGTGGGAGAAGGAGCCGTAAGTTTGCCTTTTCAGAAAAAAGCTTCTGCCGAGAGCGAGCACCGTGACATGCTGAGTCTCTGGGAAAGCAGAGATCCCAAAAGCTGTTGTGCCTGTGGATAGGCTGCAGAGGGATAGTGAAAAACTGCATTAGTTTTCAGGGCTGGCACCTTCCCTGTGGGAGAAGGAGCCGTAAGTTTGCCTTCTCAGAAAAAAGCTTCTGCCGAGAGCGAGCACCGTGACATGCTGAGTCTCTGGGAAAGCAGAGATCCCCAAAGCTGTTGTGCCTGTGGATAGGCTGCAGAGGGATAGTGAAAAACTGCATTAGTTTTCAGGGCTGGCACCTTCCCTGTGGGAGAAGGAGCCGTAAGTTTGCCTTTTCAGAAAAAAGCTTCTGCCGAGAGCGAGCACCGTGACATGCTGAGTCTCTGGGAAAGCAGAGATCCCAAAAGCTGTTGTGCCTGTGGATAGGCTGCAGAGGATAGTGAAAAACTGCATTAGTTTTCAGGGCTGGCACCTTCCCTGTGGGAGAAGGAGCCGTAATTTTTGCCTTTTCAGAAAAAAAGCTTCTGCCGAGAGCGAGCACCGTGACATGCTGAGTCTCTGGGAAAGCAGAGATCCCCAAAGCTGTTGTGCCTGTGGATAGGCTGCAGAGGGATAGTGAAAAACTGCATTAGTTTTCAGGGCTGGCACCTTCCCTGTGGGAGAAGGAGCCGTAAGTTTGCCTTCTCAGAAAAAAGCTTCTGCCGAGAGCGAGCAACCGTGACATGCTGAGTCTCTGGGAAAGCAGAGATCCCAAAAGCTGTTGTGCCTGTGGATAGGCTGCAGAGGGATAGTGAAAAAACTGCATTAGTTTTCAGGGCTGGCACCTTCCCTGTGGGAGAAGGAGCCGTAAGTTTGCCTTTTCAGAAAAAAGCTTCTGCCGAGAGCGAGCACCGTGACATGCTGAGTCTCTGGGAAAGCAGAGATCCCCAAAGCTGTTGTGCCTGTGGATAGGCTGCAGAGGGATAGTGAAAAACTGCATTAGTTTTCAGGGCTGGCACCTTCCCTGTGGGAGAAGGAGCCGTAAGTTTGCCTTTTCAGAAAAAAGCTTCTGCCGAGAGCGAGCACCGTGACATGCTGAGTCTCTGGGAAAGCAGAGATCCCCAAAGCTGTTGTGCCTGTGGATAGGCTGCAGAGGGATAGTGAATACCAGCAAGATTTTTCAGGGCTGGCACCTTCCCTGTGGGAGAAGGAGCCGTAAGTTTGCCTTTTCAGAAAAAAGCTTCTGCCGAGAGCGAGCACCGTGACATGCTGAGTCTCTGGGAAAGCAGAGATCCCCAAAGCTGTTGTGCCTGTGGATAGGCTGCAGAGGGATAGTGAAAAACTGCATTAGTTTTCAGGGCTGGCACCTTCCCTGTGGGAGAAGGAGCCGTAAGTTTGCCTTTTCAGAAAAAAGCTTCTGCCGAGAGCGAGCACCGTGACATGCTGAGTCTCTGGGAAAGCAGAGATCCCCAAAGCTGTTGTGCCTGTGGATAGGCTGCAGAGGGATAGTGAAAAACTGCATTAGTTTTTCAGGGCTGGCACCTTCCCTGTGGGAGAAGGAGCCGTAAGATTGCCTTTTCAGAAAAAAGCTTCTGCCGAGAGCGAGCACCGTGACATGCTGAGTCTCTGGGAAAGCAGAGATCCCCAAAGCTGTTGTGCCTGTGGATAGGCTGCAGAGGGATAGTGAATACCAGCAAGATCTTTCAGGGCTGGCACCTTCCCTGTGGGAGAAGGAGCCGTAAGTTTGCCTTTTCAGAAAAAAGCTTCTGCCGAGAGCGAGCACCGTGACATGCTGAGTCTCTGGGAAAGCAGAGATCCCAAAAGCTGTTGTGCCTGTGGATAGGCTGCAGAGGGATAGTGAAAAACTGCATTGGTTTTCAGGGCTGGCACCTTCCCTGTGGGAGAAGGAGCCGTAAGTTTGCCTTTTCAGAAAAAAGCTTCTGCCGAGAGCGAGCACCGTGACATGCTGAGTCTCTGGGAAAGCAGAGATCCCCAAAGCTGTTGTGCCTGTGGATAGGCTGCAGAGGGATAGTGAAAAACTGCATTAGTTTTCAGGGCTGGCACCTTCCCTGTGGGAGAAGGAGCCGTAAGTTTGCCTTCTCAGAAAAAAGCTTCTGCCGAGAGCGAGCACCGTGACATGCTGAGTCTCTGGGAAAGCAGAGATCCCCAAAGCTGTTGTGCCTGTGGATAGGCTGCAGAGGGATAGTGAAAAACTGCATTAGTTTTCAGGGCTGGCACCTTCCCTGTGGGAGAAGGAGCCGTAAGTTTGCCTTTTCAGAAAAAAGCTTCTGCCGAGAGCGAGCACCGTGACATGCTGAGTCTCTGGGAAAGCAGAGATCCCCAAAGCTGTTGTGCCTGTGGATAGGCTGCAGAGGGATAGTGAAAAACTGCATTAGTTTTCAGGGCTGGCACCTTCCCTGTGGGAGAAGGAGCCGTAAGTTTGCCTTTTCAGAAAAAAGCTTCTGCCGAGAGCGAGCACCGTGACATGCTGAGTCTCTGGGAAAGCAGAGATCCCCAAAGCTGTTGTGCCTGTGGATAGGCTGCAGAGGGATAGTGAAAAACTGCATTAGTTTTCAGGGCTGGCACCTTCCCTGTGGGAGAAGGAGCCGTAAGTTTGCCTTTTCAGAAAAAAGCTTCTGCCGAGAGCGAGCACCGTGACATGCTGAGTCTCTGGGAAAGCAGAGATCCCCAAAGCTGTTGTGCCTGTGGATAGGCTGCAGAGGGATAGTGAAAAACTGCATTAGTTTTCAGGGCTGGCACCTTCCCTGTGGGAGAAGGAGCCGTAAGTTTGCCTTCTCAGAAAAAAGCTTCTGCCGAGAGCGAGCACCGTGACATGCTGAGTCTCTGGGAAAGCAGAGATCCCAAAAGCTGTTGTGCCTGTGGATAGGCTGCAGAGGGATAGTGAAAAACTGCATTAGTTTTCAGGGCTGGCACCTTCCCTGTGGGAGAAGGAGCCGTAAGTTTGCCTTCTCAGAAAAAAGCTTCTGCCGAGAGCGAGCACCGTGACATGCTGAGTCTCTGGGAAAGCAGAGATCCCCAAAGCTGTTGTGCCTGTGGATAGGCTGCAGAGGGATAGTGAAAAACTGCATTAGTTTTCAGGGCTGGCACCTTCCCTGTGGGAGAAGGAGCCGTAAGTTTGCCTTTTCAGAAAAAAGCTTCTGCCGAGAGCGAGCACCGTGACATGCTGAGTCTCTGGGAAAGCAGAGATCCCAAAAGCTGTTGTGCCTGTGGATAGGCTGCAGAGGGATAGTGAAAAACTGCATTAGTTTTCAGGGCTGGCACCTTCCCTGTGGGAGAAGGAGCCGTAAGTTTGCCTTTTCAGAAAAAAGCTTCTGCCGAGAGCGAGCACCGTGACATGCTGAGTCTCTGGGAAAGCAGAGATCCCCAAAGCTGTTGTGCCTGTGGATAGGCTGCAGAGGGATAGTGAAAAACTGCATTAGTTTTCAGGGCTGGCACCTTCCCTGTGGGAGAAGGAGCCGTAAGTTTGCCTTTTCAGAAAAAAGCTTCTGCCGAGAGCGAGCACCGTGACATGCTGAGTCTCTGGGAAAGCAGAGATCCCCAAAGCTGTTGTGCCTGTGGATAGGCTGCAGAGGGATAGTGAATACCAGCAAGATTTTTCAGGGCTGGCACCTTCCCTGTGGGAGAAGGAGCCGTAAGTTTGCCTTTTCAGAAAAAAGCTTCTGCCGAGAGCGAGCACCGTGACATGCTGAGTCTCTGGGAAAGCAGAGATCCCCAAAGCTGTTGTGCCTGTGGATAGGCTGCAGAGGGATAGTGAAAAACTGCATTAGTTTTCAGGGCTGGCACCTTCCCTGTGGGAGAAGGAGCCGTAAGTTTGCCTTTTCAGAAAAAAGCTTCTGCCGAGAGCGAGCACCGTGACATGCTGAGTCTCTGGGAAAGCAGAGATCCCCAAAGCTGTTGTGCCTGTGGATAGGCTGCAGAGGGATAGTGAAAAACTGCATTAGTTTTCAGGGCTGGCACCTTCCCTGTGGGAGAAGGAGCCGTAAGTTTGCCTTTTCAGAAAAAAGCTTCTGCCGAGAGCGAGCACCGTGACATGCTGAGTCTCTGGGAAAGCAGAGATCCCCAAAGCTGTTGTGCCTGTGGATAGGCTGCAGAGGGATAGTGAATACCAGCAAGATTTTTCAGGGCTGGCACCTTCCCTGTGGGAGAAGGAGCCGTAAGTTTGCCTTTTCAGAAAAAAGCTTCTGCCGAGAGCGAGCACCGTGACATGCTGAGTCTCTGGGAAAGCAGAGATCCCAAAAGCTGTTGTGCCTGTGGATAGGCTGCAGAGGGATAGTGAAAAACTGCATTAGTTTTCAGGGCTGGCACCTTCCCTGTGGGAGAAGGAGCCGTAAGTTTGCCTTCTCAGAAAAAAGCTTCTGCCGAGAGCGAGCACCGTGACATGCTGAGTCTCTGGGAAAGCAGAGATCCCAAAAGCTGTTGTGCCTGTGGATAGGCTGCAGAGGGATAGTGAAAAACTGCATTAGTTTTCAGGGCTGGCACCTTCCCTGTGGGAGAAGGAGCCGTAAGTTTGCCTTCTCAGAAAAAAGCTTCTGCCGAGAGCGAGCACCGTGACATGCTGAGTCTCTGGGAAAGCAGAGATCCCCAAAGCTGTTGTGCCTGTGGATAGGCTGCAGAGGGATAGTGAAAAACTGCATTAGTTTTCAGGGCTGGCACCTTCCCTGTGGGAGAAGGAGCCGTAAGTTTGCCTTTTCAGAAAAAAGCTTCTGCCGAGAGCGAGCACCGTGACATGCTGAGTCTCTGGGAAAGCAGAGATCCCAAAAGCTGTTGTGCCTGTGGATAGGCTGCAGAGGGATAGTGAAAAACTGCATTAGTTTTCAGGGCTGGCACCTTCCCTGTGGGAGAAGGAGCCGTAAGTTTGCCTTCTCAGAAAAAAGCTTCTGCCGAGAGCGAGCACCGTGACATGCTGAGTCTCTGGGAAAGCAGAGATCCCCAAAGCTGTTGTGCCTGTGGATAGGCTGCAGAGGGATAGTGAAAAACTGCATTAGTTTTCAGGGCTGGCACCTTCCCTGTGGGAGAAGGAGCCGTAGGTTTGCCTTTTCAGAAAAAAGCTTCTGCCGAGAGCGAGCACCGTGACATGCTGAGTCTCTGGGAAAGCAGAGATCCCAAAAGCTGTTGTGCCTGTGGATAGGCTGCAGAGGGATAGTGAAAAACTGCATTAGTTTTCAGGGCTGGCACCTTCCCTGTGGGAGAAGGAGCCGTAAGTTTGCCTTTTCAGAAAAAAGCTTCTGCCGAGAGCGAGCACCGTGACATGCTGAGTCTCTGGGAAAGCAGAGATCCCCAAAGCTGTTGTGCCTGTGGATAGGCTGCAGAGGGATAGTGAAAAACTGCATTAGTTTTCAGGGCTGGCACCTTCCCTGTGGGAGAAGGAGCCGTAAGTTTGCCTTTTCAGAAAAAAGCTTCTGCCGAGAGCGAGCACCGTGACATGCTGAGTCTCTGGGAAAGCAGAGATCCCCAAAGCTGTTGTGCCTGTGGATAGGCTGCAGAGGGATAGTGAATACCAGCAAGATTTTTCAGGGCTGGCACCTTCCCTGTGGGAGAAGGAGCCGTAAGTTTGCCTTTTCAGAAAAAAGCTTCTGCCGAGAGCGAGCACCGTGACATGCTGAGTCTCTGGGAAAGCAGAGATCCCCAAAGCTGTTGTGCCTGTGGATAGGCTGCAGAGGGATAGTGAAAAACTGCATTAGTTTTCAGGGCTGGCACCTTCCCTGTGGGAGAAGGAGCCGTAAGTTTGCCTTCTCAGAAAAAAGCTTCTGCCGAGAGCGAGCACCGTGACATGCTGAGTCTCTGGGAAAGCAGAGATCCCCAAAGCTGTTGTGCCTGTGGATAGGCTGCAGAGGGATAGTGAAAAACTGCATTAGTTTTCAGGGCTGGCACCTTCCCTGTGGGAGAAGGAGCCGTAAGATTGCCTTTTCAGAAAAAAGCTTCTGCCGAGAGCGAGCACCGTGACATGCTGAGTCTCTGGGAAAGCAGAGATCCCCAAAGCTGTTGTGCCTGTGGATAGGCTGCAGAGGGATAGTGAATACCAGCAAGATTTTTCAGGGCTGGCACCTTCCCTGTGGGAGAAGGAGCCGTAAGTTTGCCTTTTCAGAAAAAAGCTTCTGCCGAGAGCGAGCACCGTGACATGCTGAGTCTCTGGGAAAGCAGAGATCCCAAAAGCTGTTGTGCCTGTGGATAGGCTGCAGAGGGATAGTGAAAAACTGCATTGGTTTTCAGGGCTGGCACCTTCCCTGTGGGAGAAGGAGCCGTAAGTTTGCCTTTTCAGAAAAAAGCTTCTGCCGAGAGCGAGCACCGTGACATGCTGAGTCTCTGGGAAAGCAGAGATCCCAAAAGCTGTTGTGCCTGTGGATAGGCTGCAGAGGGATAGTGAAAAACTGCATTAGTTTTCAGGGCTGGCACCTTCCCTGTGGGAGAAGGAGCCGTAAGTTTGCCTTTTCAGAAAAAAGCTTCTGCCGAGAGCGAGCACCGTGACATGCTGAGTCTCTGGGAAAGCAGAGATCCCCAAAGCTGTTGTGCCTGTGGATAGGCTGCAGAGGGATAGTGAAAAACTGCATTAGTTTTCAGGGCTGGCACCTTCCCTGTGGGAGAAGGAGCCGTAAGTTTGCCTTCTCAGAAAAAAGCTTCTGCCGAGAGCGAGCACCGTGACATGCTGAGTCTCTGGGAAAGCAGAGATCCCAAAAGCTGTTGTGCCTGTGGATAGGCTGCAGAGGGATAGTGAAAAACTGCATTAGTTTTCAGGGCTGGCACCTTCCCTGTGGGAGAAGGAGCCGTAAGTTTGCCTTCTCAGAAAAAAGCTTCTGCCGAGAGCGAGCACCGTGACATGCTGAGTCTCTGGGAAAGCAGAGATCCCCAAAGCTGTTGTGCCTGTGGATAGGCTGCAGAGGGATAGTGAAAAACTGCATTAGTTTTCAGGGCTGGCACCTTCCCTGTGGGAGAAGGAGCCGTAAGTTTGCCTTTTCAGAAAAAAGCTTCTGCCGAGAGCGAGCACCGTGACATGCTGAGTCTCTGGGAAAGCAGAGATCCCAAAAGCTGTTGTGCCTGTGGATAGGCTGCAGAGGGATAGTGAAAAACTGCATTAGTTTTCAGGGCTGGCACCTTCCCTGTGGGAGAAGGAGCCGTAAGTTTGCCTTCTCAGAAAAAAGCTTCTGCCGAGAGCGAGCACCGTGACATGCTGAGTCTCTGGGAAAGCAGAGATCCCCAAAGCTGTTGTGCCTGTGGATAGGCTGCAGAGGGATAGTGAAAAACTGCATTAGTTTTCAGGGCTGGCACCTTCCCTGTGGGAGAAGGAGCCGTAGGTTTGCCTTTTCAGAAAAAAGCTTCTGCCGAGAGCGAGCACCGTGACATGCTGAGTCTCTGGGAAAGCAGAGATCCCAAAAGCTGTTGTGCCTGTGGATAGGCTGCAGAGGGATAGTGAAAAACTGCATTAGTTTTCAGGGCTGGCACCTTCCCTGTGGGAGAAGGAGCCGTAAGTTTGCCTTTTCAGAAAAAAGCTTCTGCCGAGAGCGAGCACCGTGACATGCTGAGTCTCTGGGAAAGCAGAGATCCCCAAAGCTGTTGTGCCTGTGGATAGGCTGCAGAGGGATAGTGAAAAACTGCATTAGTTTTCAGGGCTGGCACCTTCCCTGTGGGAGAAGGAGCCGTAAGTTTGCCTTTTCAGAAAAAAGCTTCTGCCGAGAGCGAGCACCGTGACATGCTGAGTCTCTGGGAAAGCAGAGATCCCCAAAGCTGTTGTGCCTGTGGATAGGCTGCAGAGGGATAGTGAATACCAGCAAGATTTTTCAGGGCTGGCACCTTCCCTGTGGGAGAAGGAGCCGTAAGTTTGCCTTTTCAGAAAAAAGCTTCTGCCGAGAGCGAGCACCGTGACATGCTGAGTCTCTGGGAAAGCAGAGATCCCCAAAGCTGTTGTGCCTGTGGATAGGCTGCAGAGGGATAGTGAAAAACTGCATTAGTTTTCAGGGCTGGCACCTTCCCTGTGGGAGAAGGAGCCGTAAGTTTGCCTTCTCAGAAAAAAGCTTCTGCCGAGAGCGAGCACCGTGACATGCTGAGTCTCTGGGAAAGCAGAGATCCCAAAAGCTGTTGTGCCTGTGGATAGGCTGCAGAGGGATAGTGAAAAACTGCATTAGTTTTCAGGGCTGGCACCTTCCCTGTGGGAGAAGGAGCCGTAAGTTTGCCTTTTCAGAAAAAAGCTTCTGCCGAGAGCGAGCACCGTGACATGCTGAGTCTCTGGGAAAGCAGAGATCCCCAAAGCTGTTGTGCCTGTGGATAGGCTGCAGAGGGATAGTGAAAAACTGCATTAGTTTTCAGGGCTGGCACCTTCCCTGTGGGAGAAGGAGCCGTAAGTTTGCCTTTTCAGAAAAAAGCTTCTGCCGAGAGCGAGCACCGTGACATGCTGAGTCTCTGGGAAAGCAGAGATCCCCAAAGCTGTTGTGCCTGTGGATAGGCTGCAGAGGGATAGTGAAAAACTGCATTAGTTTTCAGGGCTGGCACCTTCCCTGTGGGAGAAGGATCCGTAAGTTTGCCTTCTCAGAAAAAAGCTTCTGCCGAGAGCGAGCACCGTGACATGCTGAGTCTCTGGGAAAGCAGAGATCCCCAAAGCTGTTGTGCCTGTGGATAGGCTGCAGAGGGATAGTGAAAAACTGCATTAGTTTTCAGGGCTGGCACCTTCCCTGTGGGAGAAGGAGCCGTAAGTTTGCCTTTTCAGAAAAAAGCTTCTGCCGAGAGCGAGCACCGTGACATGCTGAGTCTCTGGGAAAGCAGAGATCCCAAAAGCTGTTGTGCCTGTGGATAGGCTGCAGAGGGATAGTGAAAAACTGCATTAGTTTTCAGGGCTGGCACCTTCCCTGTGGGAGAAGGAGCCGTAAGTTTGCCTTTTCAGAAAAAAGCTTCTGCCGAGAGCGAGCACCGTGACATGCTGAGTCTCTGGGAAAGCAGAGATCCCCAAAGCTGTTGTGCCTGTGGATAGGCTGCAGAGGGATAGTGAAAAACTGCATTAGTTTTCAGGGCTGGCACCTTCCCTGTGGGAGAAGGAGCCGTAAGTTTGCCTTCTCAGAAAAAAGCTTCTGCCGAGAGCGAGCACCGTGACATGCTGAGTCTCTGGGAAAGCAGAGATCCCCAAAGCTGTTGTGCCTGTGGATAGGCTGCAGAGGGATAGTGAAAAACTGCATTAGTTTTCAGGGCTGGCACCTTCCCTGTGGGAGAAGGAGCCGTAAGTTTGCCTTTTCAGAAAAAAGCTTCTGCCGAGAGCGAGCACCGTGACATGCTGAGTCTCTGGGAAAGCAGAGATCCCCAAAGCTGTTGTGCCTGTGGATAGGCTGCAGAGGGATAGTGAAAAACTGCATTAGTTTTCAGGGCTGGCACCTTCCCTGTGGGAGAAGGAGCCGTAAGTTTGCCTTTTCAGAAAAAAGCTTCTGCCGAGAGCGAGCACCGTGACATGCTGAGTCTCTGGGAAAGCAGAGATCCCAAAAGCTGTTGTGCCTGTGGATAGGCTGCAGAGGGATAGTGAAAAACTGCATTAGTTTTCAGGGCTGGCACCTTCCCTGTGGGAGAAGGAGCCGTAAGTTTGCCTTTTCAGAAAAAAGCTTCTGCCGAGAGCGAGCACCGTGACATGCTGAGTCTCTGGGAAAGCAGAGATCCCCAAAGCTGTTGTGCCTGTGGATAGGCTGCAGAGGGATAGTGAAAAACTGCATTAGTTTTCAGGGCTGGCACCTTCCCTGTGGGAGAAGGAGCCGTAAGTTTGCCTTTTCAGAAAAAAGCTTCTGCCGAGAGCGAGCACCGTGACATGCTGAGTCTCTGGGAAAGCAGAGATCCCCAAAGCTGTTGTGCCTGTGGATAGGCTGCAGAGGGATAGTGAATACCAGCAAGATTTTTCAGGGCTGGCACCTTCCCTGTGGGAGAAGGAGCCGTAAGTTTGCCTTTTCAGAAAAAAGCTTCTGCCGAGAGCGAGCACCGTGACATGCTGAGTCTCTGGGAAAGCAGAGATCCCCAAAGCTGTTGTGCCTGTGGATAGGCTGCAGAGGGATAGTGAAAAACTGCATTAGTTTTCAGGGCTGGCACCTTCCCTGTGGGAGAAGGAGCCGTAAGTTTGCCTTTTCAGAAAAAAGCTTCTGCCGAGAGCGAGCACCGTGACATGCTGAGTCTCTGGGAAAGCAGAGATCCCCAAAGCTGTTGTGCCTGTGGATAGGCTGCAGAGGGATAGTGAAAAACTGCATTAGTTTTCAGGGCTGGCACCTTCCCTGTGGGAGAAGGAGCCGTAAGTTTGCCTTTTCAGAAAAAAGCTTCTGCCGAGAGCGAGCACCGTGACATGCTGAGTCTCTGGGAAAGCAGAGATCCCAAAAGCTGTTGTGCCTGTGGATAGGCTGCAGAGGGATAGTGAATACCAGCAAGATTTTTCAGGGCTGGCACCTTCCCTGTGGGAGAAGGAGCCGTAAGTTTGCCTTTTCAGAAAAAAGCTTCTGCCGAGAGCGAGCACCGTGACATGCTGAGTCTCTGGGAAAGCAGAGATCCCCAAAGCTGTTGTGCCTGTGGATAGGCTGCAGAGGGATAGTGAAAAACTGCATTAGTTTTCAGGGCTGGCACCTTCCCTGTGGGAGAAGGAGCCGTAAGTTTGCCTTTTCAGAAAAAAGCTTCTGCCGAGAGCGAGCACCGTGACATGCTGAGTCTCTGGGAAAGCAGAGATCCCAAAAGCTGTTGTGCCTGTGGATAGGCTGCAGAGGGATAGTGAATACCAGCAAGATTTTTCAGGGCTGGCACCTTCCCTGTGGGAGAAGGAGCCGTAAGTTTGCCTTTTCAGAAAAAAGCTTCTGCCGAGAGCGAGCACCGTGACATGCTGAGTCTCTGGGAAAGCAGAGATCCCCAAAGCTGTTGTGCCTGTGGATAGGCTGCAGAGGGATAGTGAAAAACTGCATTAGTTTTCAGGGCTGGCACCTTCCCTGTGGGAGAAGGAGCCGTAAGTTTGCCTTTTCAGAAAAAAGCTTCTGCCGAGAGCGAGCACCGTGACATGCTGAGTCTCTGGGAAAGCAGAGATCCCCAAAGCTGTTGTGCCTGTGGATAGGCTGCAGAGGGATAGTGAAAAACTGCATTAGTTTTCAGGGCTGGCACCTTCCCTGTGGGAGAAGGAGCCGTAAGTTTGCCTTTTCAGAAAAAAGCTTCTGCCGAGAGCGAGCACCGTGACATGCTGAGTCTCTGGGAAAGCAGAGATCCCAAAAGCTGTTGTGCCTGTGGATAGGCTGCAGAGGGATAGTGAAAAACTGCATTAGTTTTCAGGGCTGGCACCTTCCCTGTGGGAGAAGGAGCCGTAAGTTTGCCTTTTCAGAAAAAAGCTTCTGCCGAGAGCGAGCACCGTGACATGCTGAGTCTCTGGGAAAGCAGAGATCCCAAAAGCTGTTGTGCCTGTGGATAGGCTGCAGAGGGATAGTGAAAAACTGCATTAGTTTTCAGGGCTGGCACCTTCCCTGTGGGAGAAGGAGCCGTAAGTTTGCCTTCTCAGAAAAAAGCTTCTGCCGAGAGCGAGCACCGTGACATGCTGAGTCTCTGGGAAAGCAGAGATCCCCAAAGCTGTTGTGCCTGTGGATAGGCTGCAGAGGGATAGTGAAAAACTGCATTAGTTTTCAGGGCTGGCACCTTCCCTGTGGGAGAAGGAGCCGTAAGTTTGCCTTTTCAGAAAAAAGCTTCTGCCGAGAGCGAGCACCGTGACATGCTGAGTCTCTGGGAAAGCAGAGATCCCAAAAGCTGTTGTGCCTGTGGATAGGCTGCAGAGGGATAGTGAATACCAGCAAGATTTTTCAGGGCTGGCACCTTCCCTGTGGGAGAAGGAGCCGTAAGTTTGCCTTTTCAGAAAAAAGCTTCTGCCGAGAGCGAGCACCGTGACATGCTGAGTCTCTGGGAAAGCAGAGATCCCCAAAGCTGTTGTGCCTGTGGATAGGCTGCAGAGGGATAGTGAAAAACTGCATTAGTTTTCAGGGCTGGCACCTTCCCTGTGGGAGAAGGAGCCGTAAGTTTGCCTTTTCAGAAAAAAGCTTCTGCCGAGAGCGAGCACCGTGACATGCTGAGTCTCTGGGAAAGCAGAGATCCCAAAAGCTGTTGTGCCTGTGGATAGGCTGCAGAGGGATAGTGAATACCAGCATGATTTTTCAGGGCTGGCACCTTCCCTGTGGGAGAAGGAGCCGTAAGTTTGCCTTTTCAGAAAAAAGCTTCTGCCGAGAGCGAGCACCGTGACATGCTGAGTCTCTGGGAAAGCAGAGATCCCCAAAGCTGTTGTGCCTGTGGATAGGCTGCAGAGGGATAGTGAAAAACTGCATTAGTTTTCAGGGCTGGCACCTTCCCTGTGGGAGAAGGAGCCGTAAGTTTGCCTTTTCAGAAAAAAGCTTCTGCCGAGAGCGAGCACCGTGACATGCTGAGTCTCTGGGAAAGCAGAGATCCCCAAAGCTGTTGTGCCTGTGGATAGGCTGCAGAGGGATAGTGAAAAACTGCATTAGTTTTCAGGGCTGGCACCTTCCCTGTGGGAGAAGGAGCCGTAAGTTTGCCTTTTCAGAAAAAAGCTTCTGCCGAGAGCGAGCACCGTGACATGCTGAGTCTCTGGGAAAGCAGAGATCCCAAAAGCTGTTGTGCCTGTGGATAGGCTGCAGAGGGATAGTGAAAAACTGCATTAGTTTTCAGGGCTGGCACCTTCCCTGTGGGAGAAGGAGCCGTAAGTTTGCCTTTTCAGAAAAAAGCTTCTGCCGAGAGCGAGCACCGTGACATGCTGAGTCTCTGGGAAAGCAGAGATCCCAAAAGCTGTTGTGCCTGTGGATAGGCTGCAGAGGGATAGTGAAAAACTGCATTAGTTTTCAGGGCTGGCACCTTCCCTGTGGGAGAAGGAGCCGTAAGTTTGCCTTCTCAGAAAAAAGCTTCTGCCGAGAGCGAGCACCGTGACATGCTGAGTCTCTGGGAAAGCAGAGATCCCCAAAGCTGTTGTGCCTGTGGATAGGCTGCAGAGGGATAGTGAAAAACTGCATTAGTTTTCAGGGCTGGCACCTTCCCTGTGGGAGAAGGAGCCGTAAGTTTGCCTTTTCAGAAAAAAGCTTCTGCCGAGAGCGAGCACCGTGACATGCTGAGTCTCTGGGAAAGCAGAGATCCCAAAAGCTGTTGTGCCTGTGGATAGGCTGCAGAGGGATAGTGAAAAACTGCATTAGTTTTCAGGGCTGGCACCTTCCCTGTGGGAGAAGGAGCCGTAAGTTTGCCTTTTCAGAAAAAAGCTTCTGCCGAGAGCGAGCACCGTGACATGCTGAGTCTCTGGGAAAGCAGAGATCCCCAAAGCTGTTGTGCCTGTGGATAGGCTGCAGAGGGATAGTGAAAAACTGCATTAGTTTTCAGGGCTGGCACCTTCCCTGTGGGAGAAGGAGCCGTAAGTTTGCCTTCTCAGAAAAAAGCTTCTGCCGAGAGCGAGCACCGTGACATGCTGAGTCTCTGGGAAAGCAGAGATCCCCAAAGCTGTTGTGCCTGTGGATAGGCTGCAGAGGGATAGTGAAAAACTGCATTAGTTTTCAGGGCTGGCACCTTCCCTGTGGGAGAAGGAGCCGTAAGTTTGCCTTTTCAGAAAAAAGCTTCTGCCGAGAGCGAGCACCGTGACATGCTGAGTCTCTGGGAAAGCAGAGATCCCCAAAGCTGTTGTGCCTGTGGATAGGCTGCAGAGGGATAGTGAAAAACTGCATTAGTTTTCAGGGCTGGCACCTTCCCTGTGGGAGAAGGAGCCGTAAGTTTGCCTTTTCAGAAAAAAGCTTCTGCCGAGAGCGAGCACCGTGACATGCTGAGTCTCTGGGAAAGCAGAGATCCCCAAAGCTGTTGTGCCTGTGGATAGGCTGCAGAGGGATAGTGAATACCAGCAAGATTTTTCAGGGCTGGCACCTTCCCTGTGGGAGAAGGAGCCGTAAGTTTGCCTTTTCAGAAAAAAGCTTCTGCCGAGAGCGAGCACCGTGACATGCTGAGTCTCTGGGAAAGCAGAGATCCCCAAAGCTGTTGTGCCTGTGGATAGGCTGCAGAGGGATAGTGAAAAACTGCATTAGTTTTCAGGGCTGGCACCTTCCCTGTGGGAGAAGGAGCCGTAAGTTTGCCTTTTCAGAAAAAAGCTTCTGCCGAGAGCGAGCACCGTGACATGCTGAGTCTCTGGGAAAGCAGAGATCCCCAAAGCTGTTGTGCCTGTGGATAGGCTGCAGAGGGATAGTGAAAAACTGCATTAGTTTTCAGGGCTGGCACCTTCCCTGTGGGAGAAGGAGCCGTAAGATTGCCTTTTCAGAAAAAAGCTTCTGCCGAGAGCGAGCACCGTGACATGCTGAGTCTCTGGGAAAGCAGAGATCCCCAAAGCTGTTGTGCCTGTGGATAGGCTGCAGAGGGATAGTGAATACCAGCAAGATTTTTCAGGGCTGGCACCTTCCCTGTGGGAGAAGGAGCCGTAAGTTTGCCTTTTCAGAAAAAAGCTTCTGCCGAGAGCGAGCACCGTGACATGCTGAGTCTCTGGGAAAGCAGAGATCCCAAAAGCTGTTGTGCCTGTGGATAGGCTGCAGAGGGATAGTGAAAAACTGCATTGGTTTTCAGGGCTGGCACCTTCCCTGTGGGAGAAGGAGCCGTAAGTTTGCCTTTTCAGAAAAAAGCTTCTGCCGAGAGCGAGCACCGTGACATGCTGAGTCTCTGGGAAAGCAGAGATCCCCAAAGCTGTTGTGCCTGTGGATAGGCTGCAGAGGGATAGTGAAAAACTGCATTAGTTTTCAGGGCTGGCACCTTCCCTGTGGGAGAAGGAGCCGTAAGTTTGCCTTCTCAGAAAAAAGCTTCTGCCGAGAGCGAGCACCGTGACATGCTGAGTCTCTGGGAAAGCAGAGATCCCCAAAGCTGTTGTGCCTGTGGATAGGCTGCAGAGGGATAGTGAAAAACTGCATTAGTTTTCAGGGCTGGCACCTTCCCTGTGGGAGAAGGAGCCGTAAGTTTGCCTTTTCAGAAAAAAGCTTCTGCCGAGAGCGAGCACCGTGACATGCTGAGTCTCTGGGAAAGCAGAGATCCCCAAAGCTGTTGTGCCTGTGGATAGGCTGCAGAGGGATAGTGAAAAACTGCATTAGTTTTCAGGGCTGGCACCTTCCCTGTGGGAGAAGGAGCCGTAAGATTGCCTTTTCAGAAAAAAGCTTCTGCCGAGAGCGAGCACCGTGACATGCTGAGTCTCTGGGAAAGCAGAGATCCCCAAAGCTGTTGTGCCTGTGGATAGGCTGCAGAGGGATAGTGAAAAACTGCATTAGTTTTCAGGGCTGGCACCTTCCCTGTGGGAGAAGGAGCCGTAAGTTTGCCTTTTCAGAAAAAAGCTTCTGCCGAGAGCGAGCACCGTGACATGCTGAGTCTCTGGGAAAGCAGAGATCCCCAAAGCTGTTGTGCCTGTGGATAGGCTGCAGAGGGATAGTGAAAAACTGCATTAGTTTTCAGGGCTGGCACCTTCCCTGTGGGAGAAGGAGCCGTAAGTTTGCCTTTTCAGAAAAAAGCTTCTGCCGAGAGCGAGCACCGTGACATGCTGAGTCTCTGGGAAAGCAGAGATCCCCAAAGCTGTTGTGCCTGTGGATAGGCTGCAGAGGGATAGTGAAAAACTGCATTAGTTTTCAGGGCTGGCACCTTCCCTGTGGGAGAAGGAGCCGTAAGTTTGCCTTCTCAGAAAAAAGCTTCTGCCGAGAGCGAGCACCGTGACATGCTGAGTCTCTGGGAAAGCAGAGATCCCCAAAGCTGTTGTGCCTGTGGATAGGCTGCAGAGGGATAGTGAATACCAGCAAGATTTTTCAGGGCTGGCACCTTCCCTGTGGGAGAAGGAGCCGTAAGTTTGCCTTTTCAGAAAAAAGCATCTGCCGAGAGCGAGCACCGTGACATGCTGAGTCTCTGGGAAAGCAGAGATCCCCAAAGCTGTTGTGCCTGTGGATAGGCTGCAGAGGGATAGTGAATACCAGCAAGATTTTTCAGGGCTGGCACCTTCCCTGTGGGAGAAGGAGCCGTAAGTTTGCCTTTTCAGAAAAAAGCTTCTGCCGAGAGCGAGCACCGTGACATGCTGAGTCTCTGGGAAAGCAGAGATCCCCAAAGCTGTTGTGCCTGTGGATAGGCTGCAGAGGGATAGTGAAAAACTGCATTAGTTTTCAGGGCTGGCACCTTCCCTGTGGGAGAAGGAGCCGTAAGTTTGCCTTTTCAGAAAAAAGCTTCTGCCGAGAGCGAGCACCGTGACATGCTGAGTCTCTGGGAAAGCAGAGATCCCCAAAGCTGTTGTGCCTGTGGATAGGCTGCAGAGGGATAGTGAAAAACTGCATTAGTTTTCAGGGCTGGCACCTTCCCTGTGGGAGAAGGAGCCGTAGGTTTGCCTTTTCAGAAAAAAGCTTCTGCCGAGAGCGAGCACCGTGACATGCTGAGTCTCTGGGAAAGCAGAGATCCCAAAAGCTGTTGTGCCTGTGGATAGGCTGCAGAGGGATAGTGAAAAACTGCATTAGTTTTCAGGGCTGGCACCTTCCCTGTGGGAGAAGGAGCCGTAAGTTTGCCTTCTCAGAAAAAAGCTTCTGCCGAGAGCGAGCACCGTGACATGCTGAGTCTCTGGGAAAGCAGAGATCCCCAGTGCTGTTGTGCCTGTGGATAGGCTGCAGAGGGATAGTGAATACCAGCAAGATTTTTCAGGGCTGGCACCTTCCCTGTGGGAGAAGGAGCCGTAAGTTTGCCTTTTCAGAAAAAGGCTCTGGCCAGAGTGAGCACCGTGACATGCTGAGTCTCTGGGAAAGCAGAGATCCCCAAAGCTGTTGTGCCTGTGGATAGGCTGCAGAGGGATAGTGAAAAACTGCATTAGTTTTCAGGGCTGGCACCTTCCCTGTGGGAGAAGGAGCCGTAAGTTTGCCTTTTCAGAAAAAAGCTTCTGCCGAGAGCGAGCACCGTGACATGCTGAGTCTCTGGGAAAGCAGAGATCCCCAAAGCTGTTGTGCCTGTGGATAGGCTGCAGAGGGATAGTGAATACCAGCAAGATTTTTCAGGGCTGGCACCTTCCCTGTGGGAGAAGGAGCCGTAAGTTTGCCTTTTCAGAAAAAAGCTTCTGCCGAGAGCGAGCACCGTGACATGCTGAGTCTCTGGGAAAGCAGAGATCCCAAAAGCTGTTGTGCCTGTGGATAGGCTGCAGAGGGATAGTGAATACCAGCAAGATTTTTCAGGGCTGGCACCTTCCCTGTGGGAGAAGGAGCCGTAAGTTTGCCTTTTCAGAAAAAAGCTTCTGCCGAGAGCGAGCACCGTGACATGCTGAGTCTCTGGGAAAGCAGAGATCCCCAAAGCTGTTGTGCCTGTGGATAGGCTGCAGAGGGATAGTGAAAAACTGCATTAGTTTTCAGGGCTGGCACCTTCCCTGTGGGAGAAGGAGCCGTAAGTTTGCCTTTTCAGAAAAAAGCTTCTGCCGAGAGCGAGCACCGTGACATGCTGAGTCTCTGGGAAAGCAGAGATCCCCAAAGCTGTTGTGCCTGTGGATAGGCTGCAGAGGGATAGTGAAAAACTGCATTAGTTTTCAGGGCTGGCACCTTCCCTGTGGGAGAAGGAGCCGTAAGTTTGCCTTTTCAGAAAAAAGCTTCTGCCGAGAGCGAGCACCGTGACATGCTGAGTCTCTGGGAAAGCAGAGATCCCAAAAGCTGTTGTGCCTGTGGATAGGCTGCAGAGGGATAGTGAAAAACTGCATTAGTTTTCAGGGCTGGCACCTTCCCTGTGGGAGAAGGAGCCGTAAGTTTGCCTTTTCAGAAAAAAGCTTCTGCCGAGAGCGAGCACCGTGACATGCTGAGTCTCTGGGAAAGCAGAGATCCCAAAAGCTGTTGTGCCTGTGGATAGGCTGCAGAGGGATAGTGAAAAACTGCATTAGTTTTCAGGGCTGGCACCTTCCCTGTGGGAGAAGGAGCCGTAAGTTTGCCTTCTCAGAAAAAAGCTTCTGCCGAGAGCGAGCACCGTGACATGCTGAGTCTCTGGGAAAGCAGAGATCCCCAAAGCTGTTGTGCCTGTGGATAGGCTGCAGAGGGATAGTGAAAAACTGCATTAGTTTTCAGGGCTGGCACCTTCCCTGTGGGAGAAGGAGCCGTAAGTTTGCCTTTTCAGAAAAAAGCTTCTGCCGAGAGCGAGCACCGTGACATGCTGAGTCTCTGGGAAAGCAGAGATCCCAAAAGCTGTTGTGCCTGTGGATAGGCTGCAGAGGGATAGTGAAAAACTGCATTAGTTTTCAGGGCTGGCACCTTCCCTGTGGGAGAAGGAGCCGTAAGTTTGCCTTTTCAGAAAAAAGCTTCTGCCGAGAGCGAGCACCGTGACATGCTGAGTCTCTGGGAAAGCAGAGATCCCCAAAGCTGTTGTGCCTGTGGATAGGCTGCAGAGGGATAGTGAAAAACTGCATTAGTTTTCAGGGCTGGCACCTTCCCTGTGGGAGAAGGAGCCGTAAGTTTGCCTTCTCAGAAAAAAGCTTCTGCCGAGAGCGAGCACCGTGACATGCTGAGTCTCTGGGAAAGCAGAGATCCCAAAAGCTGTTGTGCCTGTGGATAGGCTGCAGAGGGATAGTGAAAAACTGCATTAGTTTTCAGGGCTGGCACCTTCCCTGTGGGAGAAGGAGCCGTAAGTTTGCCTTCTCAGAAAAAAGCTTCTGCCGAGAGCGAGCACCGTGACATGCTGAGTCTCTGGGAAAGCAGAGATCCCCAAAGCTGTTGTGCCTGTGGATAGGCTGCAGAGGGATAGTGAAAAACTGCATTAGTT
Organism: Astur gentilis; assembly: GCF_929443795.1. Lineage (NCBI taxonomy): Eukaryota > Metazoa > Chordata > Aves > Accipitriformes > Accipitridae > Astur > Astur gentilis. The sequence goes on from NW_026061069.1 coordinate 28,142, forward strand.
TTCAGGGCTGGCACCTTCCCTGTGGGAGAAGGAGCCGTAAGTTTGCCTTTTCAGAAAAAAGCTTCTGCCGAGAGCGAGCACCGTGACATGCTGAGTCTCTGGGAAAGCAGAGATCCCAAAAGCTGTTGTGCCTGTGGATAGGCTGCAGAGGGATAGTGAAAAACTGCATTAGTTTTCAGGGCTGGCACCTTCCCTGTGGGAGAAGGAGCCGTAAGTTTGCCTTTTCAGAAAAAAGCTTCTGCCGAGAGCGAGCACCGTGACATGCTGAGTCTCTGGGAAAGCAGAGATCCCAAAAGCTGTTGTGCCTGTGGATAGGCTGCAGAGGGATAGTGAAAAACTGCATTAGTTTTCAGGGCTGGCACCTTCCCTGTGGGAGAAGGAGCCGTAAGTTTGCCTTCTCAGAAAAAAGCTTCTGCCGAGAGCGAGCACCGTGACATGCTGAGTCTCTGGGAAAGCAGAGATCCCCAAAGCTGTTGTGCCTGTGGATAGGCTGCAGAGGGATAGTGAAAAACTGCATTAGTTTTCAGGGCTGGCACCTTCCCTGTGGGAGAAGGAGCCGTAAGTTTGCCTTTTCAGAAAAAAGCTTCTGCCGAGAGCGAGCACCGTGACATGCTGAGTCTCTGGGAAAGCAGAGATCCCAAAAGCTGTTGTGCCTGTGGATAGGCTGCAGAGGGATAGTGAAAAACTGCATTAGTTTTCAGGGCTGGCACCTTCCCTGTGGGAGAAGGAGCCGTAAGTTTGCCTTCTCAGAAAAAAGCTTCTGCCGAGAGCGAGCACCGTGACATGCTGAGTCTCTGGGAAAGCAGAGATCCCCAAAGCTGTTGTGCCTGTGGATAGGCTGCAGAGGGATAGTGAAAAACTGCATTAGTTTTCAGGGCTGGCACCTTCCCTGTGGGAGAAGGAGCCGTAGGTTTGCCTTTTCAGAAAAAAGCTTCTGCCGAGAGCGAGCACCGTGACATGCTGAGTCTCTGGGAAAGCAGAGATCCCAAAAGCTGTTGTGCCTGTGGATAGGCTGCAGAGGGATAGTGAAAAACTGCATTAGTTTTCAGGGCTGGCACCTTCCCTGTGGGAGAAGGAGCCGTAAGTTTGCCTTTTCAGAAAAAAGCTTCTGCCGAGAGCGAGCACCGTGACATGCTGAGTCTCTGGGAAAGCAGAGATCCCCAAAGCTGTTGTGCCTGTGGATAGGCTGCAGAGGGATAGTGAAAAACTGCATTAGTTTTCAGGGCTGGCACCTTCCCTGTGGGAGAAGGAGCCGTAAGTTTGCCTTTTCAGAAAAAAGCTTCTGCCGAGAGCGAGCACCGTGACATGCTGAGTCTCTGGGAAAGCAGAGATCCCCAAAGCTGTTGTGCCTGTGGATAGGCTGCAGAGGGATAGTGAATACCAGCAAGATTTTTCAGGGCTGGCACCTTCCCTGTGGGAGAAGGAGCCGTAAGTTTGCCTTTTCAGAAAAAAGCTTCTGCCGAGAGCGAGCACCGTGACATGCTGAGTCTCTGGGAAAGCAGAGATCCCCAAAGCTGTTGTGCCTGTGGATAGGCTGCAGAGGGATAGTGAAAAACTGCATTAGTTTTCAGGGCTGGCACCTTCCCTGTGGGAGAAGGAGCCGTAAGTTTGCCTTCTCAGAAAAAAGCTTCTGCCGAGAGCGAGCACCGTGACATGCTGAGTCTCTGGGAAAGCAGAGATCCCCAAAGCTGTTGTGCCTGTGGATAGGCTGCAGAGGGATAGTGAAAAACTGCATTAGTTTTCAGGGCTGGCACCTTCCCTGTGGGAGAAGGAGCCGTAAGTTTGCCTTTTCAGAAAAAAGCTTCTGCCGAGAGCGAGCACCGTGACATGCTGAGTCTCTGGGAAAGCAGAGATCCCCAAAGCTGTTGTGCCTGTGGATAGGCTGCAGAGGGATAGTGAAAAACTGCATTAGTTTTCAGGGCTGGCACCTTCCCTGTGGGAGAAGGAGCCGTAAGTTTGCCTTTTCAGAAAAAAGCTTCTGCCGAGAGCGAGCACCGTGACATGCTGAGTCTCTGGGAAAGCAGAGATCCCCAAAGCTGTTGTGCCTGTGGATAGGCTGCAGAGGGATAGTGAAAAACTGCATTAGTTTTCAGGGCTGGCACCTTCCCTGTGGGAGAAGGAGCCGTAAGTTTGCCTTTTCAGAAAAAAGCTTCTGCCGAGAGCGAGCACCGTGACATGCTGAGTCTCTGGGAAAGCAGAGATCCCCAAAGCTGTTGTGCCTGTGGATAGGCTGCAGAGGGATAGTGAATACCAGCAAGATTTTTCAGGGCTGGCACCTTCCCTGTGGGAGAAGGAGCCGTAAGTTTGCCTTTTCAGAAAAAAGCTTCTGCCGAGAGCGAGCACCGTGACATGCTGAGTCTCTGGGAAAGCAGAGATCCCCAAAGCTGTTGTGCCTGTGGATAGGCTGCAGAGGGATAGTGAAAAACTGCATTAGTTTTCAGGGCTGGCACCTTCCCTGTGGGAGAAGGAGCCGTAAGTTTGCCTTTTCAGAAAAAAGCTTCTGCCGAGAGCGAGCACCGTGACATGCTGAGTCTCTGGGAAAGCAGAGATCCCAAAAGCTGTTGTGCCTGTGGATAGGCTGCAGAGGGATAGTGAAAAACTGCATTAGTTTTCAGGGCTGGCACCTTCCCTGTGGGAGAAGGAGCCGTAAGTTTGCCTTTTCAGAAAAAAGCTTCTGCCGAGAGCGAGCACCGTGACATGCTGAGTCTCTGGGAAAGCAGAGATCCCCAAAGCTGTTGTGCCTGTGGATAGGCTGCAGAGGGATAGTGAAAAACTGCATTAGTTTTCAGGGCTGGCACCTTCCCTGTGGGAGAAGGAGCCGTAAGTTTGCCTTCTCAGAAAAAAGCTTCTGCCGAGAGCGAGCACCGTGACATGCTGAGTCTCTGGGAAAGCAGAGATCCCCAAAGCTGTTGTGCCTGTGGATAGGCTGCAGAGGGATAGTGAAAAACTGCATTAGTTTTCAGGGCTGGCACCTTCCCTGTGGGAGAAGGAGCCGTAAGTTTGCCTTTTCAGAAAAAAGCTTCTGCCGAGAGCGAGCACCGTGACATGCTGAGTCTCTGGGAAAGCAGAGATCCCCAAAGCTGTTGTGCCTGTGGATAGGCTGCAGAGGGATAGTGAAAAACTGCATTAGTTTTCAGGGCTGGCACCTTCCCTGTGGGAGAAGGAGCCGTAAGTTTGCCTTTTCAGAAAAAAGCTTCTGCCGAGAGCGAGCACCGTGACATGCTGAGTCTCTGGGAAAGCAGAGATCCCAAAAGCTGTTGTGCCTGTGGATAGGCTGCAGAGGGATAGTGAAAAACTGCATTAGTTTTCAGGGCTGGCACCTTCCCTGTGGGAGAAGGAGCCGTAAGTTTGCCTTTTCAGAAAAAAGCTTCTGCCGAGAGCGAGCACCGTGACATGCTGAGTCTCTGGGAAAGCAGAGATCCCCAAAGCTGTTGTGCCTGTGGATAGGCTGCAGAGGGATAGTGAAAAACTGCATTAGTTTTCAGGGCTGGCACCTTCCCTGTGGGAGAAGGAGCCGTAAGTTTGCCTTTTCAGAAAAAAGCTTCTGCCGAGAGCGAGCACCGTGACATGCTGAGTCTCTGGGAAAGCAGAGATCCCCAAAGCTGTTGTGCCTGTGGATAGGCTGCAGAGGGATAGTGAATACCAGCAAGATTTTTCAGGGCTGGCACCTTCCCTGTGGGAGAAGGAGCCGTAAGTTTGCCTTTTCAGAAAAAAGCTTCTGCCGAGAGCGAGCACCGTGACATGCTGAGTCTCTGGGAAAGCAGAGATCCCCAAAGCTGTTGTGCCTGTGGATAGGCTGCAGAGGGATAGTGAAAAACTGCATTAGTTTTCAGGGCTGGCACCTTCCCTGTGGGAGAAGGAGCCGTAAGATTGCCTTTTCAGAAAAAAGCTTCTGCCGAGAGCGAGCACCGTGACATGCTGAGTCTCTGGGAAAGCAGAGATCCCCAAAGCTGTTGTGCCTGTGGATAGGCTGCAGAGGGATAGTGAAAAACTGCATTAGTTTTCAGGGCTGGCACCTTCCCTGTGGGAGAAGGAGCCGTAAGTTTGCCTTTTCACAAAAAAGCTTCTGCCGAGAGCGAGCACCGTGACATGCTGAGTCTCTGGGAAAGCAGAGATCCCAAAAGCTGTTGTGCCTGTGGATAGGCTGCAGAGGGATAGTGAATACCAGCAAGATTTTTCAGGGCTGGCACCTTCCCTGTGGGAGAAGGAGCCGTAAGTTTGCCTTTTCAGAAAAAAGCTTCTGCCGAGAGCGAGCACCGTGACATGCTGAGTCTCTGGGAAAGCAGAGATCCCCAAAGCTGTTGTGCCTGTGGATAGGCTGCAGAGGGATAGTGAAAAACTGCATTAGTTTTCAGGGCTGGCACCTTCCCTGTGGGAGAAGGAGCCGTAAGTTTGCCTTTTCAGAAAAAAGCTTCTGCCGAGAGCGAGCACCGTGACATGCTGAGTCTCTGGGAAAGCAGAGATCCCAAAAGCTGTTGTGCCTGTGGATAGGCTGCAGAGGGATAGTGAATACCAGCAAGATTTTTCAGGGCTGGCACCTTCCCTGTGGGAGAAGGAGCCGTAAGTTTGCCTTTTCAGAAAAAAGCTTCTGCCGAGAGCGAGCACCGTGACATGCTGAGTCTCTGGGAAAGCAGAGATCCCAAAAGCTGTTGTGCCTGTGGATAGGCTGCAGAGGGATAGTGAAAAACTGCATTAGTTTTCAGGGCTGGCACCTTCCCTGTGGGAGAAGGAGCCGTAAGTTTGCCTTTTCAGAAAAAAGCTTCTGCCGAGAGCGAGCACCGTGACATGCTGAGTCTCTGGGAAAGCAGAGATCCCCAAAGCTGTTGTGCCTGTGGATAGGCTGCAGAGGGATAGTGAAAAACTGCATTAGTTTTCAGGGCTGGCACCTTCCCTGTGGGAGAAGGAGCCGTAAGTTTGCCTTTTCAGAAAAAAGCTTCTGCCGAGAGCGAGCACCGTGACATGCTGAGTCTCTGGGAAAGCAGAGATCCCCAAAGCTGTTGTGCCTGTGGATAGGCTGCAGAGGGATAGTGAAAAACTGCATTAGTTTTCAGGGCTGGCACCTTCCCTGTGGGAGAAGGAGCCGTAAGTTTGCCTTTTCAGAAAAAAGCTTCTGCCGAGAGCGAGCACCGTGACATGCTGAGTCTCTGGGAAAGCAGAGATCCCAAAAGCTGTTGTGCCTGTGGATAGGCTGCAGAGGGATAGTGAAAAACTGCATTAGTTTTCAGGGCTGGCACCTTCCCTGTGGGAGAAGGAGCCGTAAGTTTGCCTTCTCAGAAAAAAGCTTCTGCCGAGAGCGAGCACCGTGACATGCTGAGTCTCTGGGAAAGCAGAGATCCCCAAAGCTGTTGTGCCTGTGGATAGGCTGCAGAGGGATAGTGAAAAACTGCATTAGTTTTCAGGGCTGGCACCTTCCCTGTGGGAGAAGGAGCCGTAAGTTTGCCTTTTCAGAAAAAAGCTTCTGCCGAGAGCGAGCCCCGTGACATGCTGAGTCTCTGGGAAAGCAGAGATCCCCAAAGCTGTTGTGCCTGTGGATAGGCTGCAGAGGGATAGTGAAAAACTGCATTAGTTTTCAGGGCTGGCACCTTCCCTGTGGGAGAAGGAGCCGTAAGTTTGCCTTTTCAGAAAAAAGCTTCTGCCGAGAGCGAGCACCGTGACATGCTGAGTCTCTGGGAAAGCAGAGATCCCCAAAGCTGTTGTGCCTGTGGATAGGCTGCAGAGGGATAGTGAAAAACTGCATTAGTTTTCAGGGCTGGCACCTTCCCTGTGGGAGAAGGAGCCGTAAGTTTGCCTTCTCAGAAAAAAGCTTCTGCCGAGAGCGAGCACCGTGACATGCTGAGTCTCTGGGAAAGCAGAGATCCCAAAAGCTGTTGTGCCTGTGGATAGGCTGCAGAGGGATAGTGAAAAACTGCATTAGTTTTCAGGGCTGGCACCTTCCCTGTGGGAGAAGGAGCCGTAAGTTTGCCTTTTCAGAAAAAAGCTTCTGCCGAGAGCGAGCACCGTGACATGCTGAGTCTCTGGGAAAGCAGAGATCCCCAAAGCTGTTGTGCCTGTGGATAGGCTGCAGAGGGATAGTGAAAAACTGCATTAGTTTTCAGGGCTGGCACCTTCCCTGTGGGAGAAGGAGCCGTAAGTTTGCCTTTTCAGAAAAAAGCTTCTGCCGAGAGCGAGCACCGTGACATGCTGAGTCTCTGGGAAAGCAGAGATCCCCAAAGCTGTTGTGCCTGTGGATAGGCTGCAGAGGGATAGTGAAAAACTGCATTAGTTTTCAGGGCTGGCACCTTCCCTGTGGGAGAAGGAGCCGTAAGTTTGCCTTTTCAGAAAAAAGCTTCTGCCGAGAGCGAGCACCGTGACATGCTGAGTCTCTGGGAAAGCAGAGATCCCCAAAGCTGTTGTGCCTGTGGATAGGCTGCAGAGGGATAGTGAATACCAGCAAGATTTTTCAGGGCTGGCACCTTCCCTGTGGGAGAAGGAGCCGTAAGTTTGCCTTTTCAGAAAAAAGCTTCTGCCGAGAGCGAGCACCGTGACATGCTGAGTCTCTGGGAAAGCAGAGATCCCCAAAGCTGTTGTGCCTGTGGATAGGCTGCAGAGGGATAGTGAAAAACTGCATTAGTTTTCAGGGCTGGCACCTTCCCTGTGGGAGAAGGAGCCGTAAGTTTGCCTTTTCAGAAAAAAGCTTCTGCCGAGAGCGAGCACCGTGACATGCTGAGTCTCTGGGAAAGCAGAGATCCCCAAAGCTGTTGTGCCTGTGGATAGGCTGCAGAGGGATAGTGAAAAACTGCATTAGTTTTCAGGGCTGGCACCTTCCCTGTGGGAGAAGGAGCCGTAAGATTGCCTTTTCAGAAAAAAGCTTCTGCCGAGAGCGAGCACCGTGACATGCTGAGTCTCTGGGAAAGCAGAGATCCCCAAAGCTGTTGTGCCTGTGGATAGGCTGCAGAGGGATAGTGAATAACTGCATGATTTTTCAGGGCTGGCACCTTCCCTGTGGGAGAAGGAGCCGTAAGTTTGCCTTTTCAGAAAAAAGCTTCTGCCGAGAGCGAGCACCGTGACATGCTGAGTCTCTGGGAAAGCAGAGATCCCAAAAGCTGTTGTGCCTGTGGATAGGCTGCAGAGGGATAGTGAAAAACTGCATTGGTTTTCAGGGCTGGCACCTTCCCTGTGGGAGAAGGAGCCGTAAGTTTGCCTTTTCAGAAAAAAGCTTCTGCCGAGAGCGAGCACCGTGACATGCTGAGTCTCTGGGAAAGCAGAGATCCCCAAAGCTGTTGTGCCTGTGGATAGGCTGCAGAGGGATAGTGAAAAACTGCATTAGTTTTCAGGGCTGGCACCTTCCCTGTGGGAGAAGGAGCCGTAAGTTTGCCTTCTCAGAAAAAAGCTTCTGCCGAGAGCGAGCACCGTGACATGCTGAGTCTCTGGGAAAGCAGAGATCCCCAAAGCTGTTGTGCCTGTGGATAGGCTGCAGAGGGATAGTGAAAAACTGCATTAGTTTTCAGGGCTGGCACCTTCCCTGTGGGAGAAGGAGCCGT